>NW_026783309.1:0-41000 GCF_949774975.1 Lagenorhynchus albirostris | reverse complement strand
GGTATGATGCTTCTAACTGAAATAAGTCAGACAGAAATAGAAACATCATAAGATATCACTAATACACGGAATGTAAACTTGGCTACACAGGAACTGAATTACAAAACGGAACTGCGTCTCAAATTTAGAAAACCAACTTATGCTTGCTTAAGGGGAAAGGTGAGTTGGGGTGCTGCATAAAACCAGAGATTGAAATGAGCACAGATAAACTTCCTTAAGCCAAATATGGAATAGACAAGAGCTACTCCTTGCTCAACGAAATGGACTCAACACCCCATATTAAACGCCTAAGAATGTACCTGACTAGTAAGTATCTTAAAACCTATGGATTGCTATGTCTCCGAAAGAGAATCAAGCGTGTGTACACTGGCATAAACGCAGCAGTGATAGGATTGGAGAGGTTCAGTGAGCAAATGAAGACCCTTTGAAGTCATATTGCATGGTACCCATTCCACGGGTCTCAACTCTCAAGCTTTAAGGGATTCTTCCTTCAGCTAAACCATGCATGTGGAACCCAGAGTATGATCAAATGTGTGCTCGGGAGACGTGTTCAAATATGTCTCCGTTCTCGTCCCCTGGTACTCGGGTGCAACATTCCATATGCATTACTAACACTCTCCCGACTTGGAGAGTCAGTGCCTTTAACCTCCTGTTTGGCCCAGTTTGCAATTTCTGCGGAAGATGAACAGGAATAGGGAGAACCAATGAGAGACTAGCTGGAGGTGTCTGGACGGGCAAATTTAACTCTCATTTCCCACCAGGAAGAGGAATTAACCTAAGGCTCAGCGTGCCGTGCCGGAACCAGATTAGGGCCTGAAGCAATCCTGCGGTGTTGGGGCCAGCTCACAAGAAAGCGAGTTGAAGAAAGGAGCTCAGGGGCACTGTAATTCACAAACCTGCAGAGTTATAAATGACAGCTATCGTCCAAAAATATACTGAAGTCAGGCTGCCAAGAGGACTTGAAAGCGGGGCAGAATTGCAGGAAACCGATTTCAGGAGGTAGACTGGAATTGCATTTAAAGAATAGGAAAAGAGGCAGAACGTCGACAATGATGCACTTGGCCAAAAATGGCGTATGCGTTTTTTCCTGAATATATTCAGGAAAAAACGCATACGCCCTTTTGGCCAACCAAGCAACCTTGCAAAGAAATCTGCACTACAATGAAGTCTCACTTCCCCCCGGTCAAAAGGGCCATCTGAAAAAAGTGTAAAATCCAGAAAGGCAGGACAGGCCATGGAGAACTGGGAGCCTTGTTATGCTGATGGGCGGGATGTAAATTGCCAACAGCCACTCTGGAGAAGTGTATGGCTTTTCCTGAAACATCTAAAAAACAAATCAACAGAGCCTGGGGCATTTCCACTTATGGTCCTAGAGCTTAGGGAAATTAAAATCAAAACGACACAGCCACCCCAAAGTTTGGGACGGCTCGTTTACGGTACAAGTTCAATATCGCAGAAATTGAAAAACGGATAAAGAAGTTTGGTACTGACGTACAATGCAATATCACTCAGCAATGACATCTATGTCATCAGGCCCGTAGCAGCATAATGAGTGGATTCAGGTATGATGCTTCTAACTGAAATAAGTCACACAGAAAAAGAAACATCATAAGATATCACTAATACACCGAATGTAAACTTGCCTACACAAGAACGGGATTACAAAACAGAACAGGGTCTCAAATTTAGAAAACCAACTTATGCTTGCTTAAGGGGAAAGGTGAGTTGGGGTGCTGCCTAAAACCAGAGATTGAAATGAGCACAGATAAAGTTCCTTAAGCCAAATATGGAATAGACAAGAGCTACTCCTTGCTCAACGAAATGGACTCAACACCCCATATTAAACGCCTAATAATGTAACTGACTAGTAAGTATCTTAAAACCTATGGACTGCTATGTCTCCGAAAGAGAATCAAGCGTGTGTACACTGGCATAAACGCAGCAGTGATAGGATTGGAGAGGTTCGGTGAGCAAATGAAGACCCTTTGCAGTCATATTGCACGGTACCCTTTCCACGGGTCTCAACTATCCAGGTTTAAGGGATTCTTCCTTCAGCTAAACCATGCATGTGGAACCTAGAGTATGATCAAACGTGTGATCGGGAGACGTGTTCAAATATGTCTCCGTTCTCGTCCCCTGGTACTCGGGTGCAACATTCCAGACGCTTTACTAACACTCTCCCGACTTGGAGAGTCAGTGCCTTTAACCTCCTGTTTGGCCCAGTTTGCAATTTCTGCGGAAAATTAACAGGAATAGGGAGAACCAATGAGAGACTAGCTGGAAGTGTCTGGACGGGCAAATTTAACTCTCATTTCCCACCAGGAAGAGGAATTAACCTAAGGGTCAGCGTGCCGTGCCAGAACCAGATTAGGGCCTGTAGCAATCTGTGGTGTTGCGGCGAGCTCAAAAGAAAGCGACTTGAAGAAAGGAGCTCAGGGGCACTGTAATTCACAAACCTGCAGAGTTATAAATCACAGCTATCGTCCAAAAATATACTGAAGTAAGTCTGCCAAGAGGACATGAAAGTGGGGCAGAATTGCAGGAAACCGATTTTAGGAGGTAGACTGGAATTGCATTTAAAGCATAGGAAAAGAGGCAGGACGTCCACAATGATGCACTTGGCCAAAAAGGGCGTATGCGTTTTTTCCTGAATATATTCAGGAAAAAACGCATACGCCCATTTTGGACAATCAAGCAAGCTTGCAAAGGAAATCTGCACTACAATGAAGTCTCACTTCCCCCCTGTCAAAAGGGCCATCTGAAAAAAGTGTAGAATCCAGAAAGGCAGGACAGGCCATGGAGAACTGGGAGCATGGTTATGCTGATGAGTGGGATATAAATTGCCAACAGCCACTCGGGAGAAGTGTATGGTGTTTCCTGAAACATCTAAAAAACAAAGCAACAGAGCCTAGGGCACTTCCACTTATGGTCCTATAGCTTAGGGAAATTAAAATCAAAAAGACACAGCCACCCCAAAGTTTGGGACGGCTCTGTTTACAAGAACCTCATTTACGGTACAAGTTCAATATCACAGAAATTGAAAAATGGATAAAGAAGTTGTGGTACTTACGTACAATGCAATATCACTCAGCAATGACATCTATGTCATCAGGCCCATAGCAGCATAATGAGTGGATTCAGGTATGATGATTCTAACTGAAATAAGTCACACAGAAAAAGAAACATCATAAGATATCACTAATACACGGAATGTAAACTTGGCTACACAGGAACTGGATTACAAAACAGAACAGGGTCTCTAATTTAGAAAACCAACTTATGCTTGCTTAAGGGGAAAGGTGAGTTGGGGTGCTGCCTAAAACCAGAGATTGAAATGAGCACAGATAAAGTTCCTTAAGCCAAATATGGAATAGACAAGAGCTACTCCTTGCTTAACGAAATGGACTCAACACCCCATATTAAACGCCTAAGAATGTACCTGACTCGTAAGTATCTTAAAACCTATGGATTGCTATGTCTCCGAAAGAGAATCAAGCGTGTGTACACTGGCATAAACACAGCAGTGATAGGATTGGAGAGGTTCGGTGAGCAAATGAAGACCCTTTGAAGTCATATTGCATGGTACCCATTCCACGGGTCTCCACTCTCCAGCTTTAAGGGATTCTTCCTTCAGCTAAGCCATGCATGTGGAACCCAGAGTATGATCAAACGTGTGATCGGGAGACGTGTTCCAATATCTCTCAGTTCTCGTCCCCTGGTACTCGGGTGCAACATTCCAGACGCTTTACTAACACTCTCCCGACTTGGAGAGTCAGTGCCTTTAACCTCCTGTTTGGCCCAGTTTGCAATTTCTGTGGAAAATGAACAGGAATAGGGAGAACCAATGAGAGACTAGCTGGAGGTGTCTGGACGGGCAAATTTAACTCTCATTTCCCACCAGGAAGAGGAATTAACCAAAGGCTCAGCGTGCCGTGCCGGAACCAGATTAGGGCCTGAAGCAATCCTGCGGTGTTGCGGCCAGCTCACAAGAAAGCGAGTTGAAGAAATGAGCTCAGTGGCACTGTAATTCACAAACCTGCAGAGTTATAAATGACAGCTATCGTCCAAAAATATACTGAAGTCAGGCTGCCAAGAGGACTTGAAAGCGGGGCAGAATTGCAGGAAACCGATTTCAGGAGGTAGACTGGAATTGCATTTAAAGCATAGGAAAAGAGGCAGAACGTCGACAATGATGCACTTGGCCAAAAAAGGCGTATGCGTTTTTTCCTGAATATATTCAGGAAAAAACGCATACGCCCATTTTGGCCAACCAAGCAAGCTTGCAAAGGAAATCTGCACTACAATGAAGTCTCACTTCCCCCTGGTCAAAAGGGCCATCTGAAAAAAGTGTAAAATCCAGAAAGGCAGGACAGGCCATGGAGAACTGGGAGCCTTGTTATGCTGATGGGCGGGATGTAAATTACCAACAGCCACTCGGGAGAAGTGTATGGTGTTTCCTGAAACATCTAAAAAACAAAGCAACAGAGCCTGGGGCACTTCCACTTATGGTCCTATAGCTTAGGGAAATTAAAATCAAAAAGACACAGCCACCCCAAAGTTTGGGACGGCTCTGTTTACAAGAACCTCGTTTACGGTACAAGTTCAATATCGCAGAAATTGAAAAATGGATAAAGAAGTTGTGGTACTTACGTACAATGCAATATCACTCAGCAATGAAATCTATGTCATCAGGCCCGTAGCAGCATAATGAGTGGATTCAGGTATGATGCTTCTAACTGAAATAAGTCACACAGAAAAAGAAACATCATAAGATATCACTAATACACGGAATGTAAACTTGGCTACACAAGAACTGGATTACAAAACAAAACAGCGTCTCAAATTTAGAAAACCAACTTATGCTTGCTTAAGGGGAAAGGTGAGTTGGGGTGCTGCCTAAAACCAGAGATTGAAATGAGCACAGATAAAGTTCCTTAAGCCAAATATGGAATAGACAAGAGCTACTCCTGCTCAACGAAATGGACTCAACACCCCATATTAAACGCCTAAGAATGTACCTGACTAGTAAGTATCTTAAAACCTATGGATTGCTATGTCTCCGAAAGAGAATCAAGCGTGTGTACAGGGGCATAAACGCAGCAGTGATAGGATTGGAGAGGTTCGGTGAGCAAATGAAGACCCTTTGAAGTCATATTGCATGGTACCCATTCCACGGGTCTCAACTCTCAAGCTTTAAGGGATTCTTCCTTCAGCTAAACCATGCATGTGGAACTCAGAGTATGATCAAACGTGTGCTCGGGAGACGTGTTCCAATATGTCTCCGTTCTCGTCCCCTGGTACTCGGGTGCAACATTCCAGACGCTTTACTAACACTCTCCCGACTTGGAGAGTCAGTGCCTTTAACCTCCTGTTTGGCCCAGTTTGCAATTTCTGCGGAAGATGAACAGGAATAGGGAGAAACAATGAGAGACTAGCTGGAGGTGTCTGGACGGGCAAATTTAACTCTCATTTCCCACCAGGAAGAGGAATTAACCAAAGGCTCAGCGAGCCGTGCCGGAACCAGATTAGGGCCTGAAGCAATCCTGCGGTGTTGCGGCCAGCTCACAAGAAAGCGAGTTGAAGAAAGGAGCTCAGGGTCACTGTAATTCACAAACCTGCAGAGTTATAAATGACAGCTATCGTCCCAAAATATACTGAAGTAAGGCTGCCAAGAGGACTTGAAAGCGGGGCAGAATTGCAGGAAACCGATTTCAGGAGGTAGACTGGAATTGCATTTAAAGCGTAGGAAAAGAGACAAAACGTCCACAATGACGCACTTGGCCAAAAACGACGTATGCGTTTTTTCCTGAATATATTCAGGAAAAAACGCATACGCCCTTTTTGGCCAACCAAGCAAGCTTGCAAAGGAAATCTGCACTACAATGAAGTCTCACTTCCCCCTGGTCAAAAGGGCCATCTGAAAAAAGTGTAAAATCCAGAAAGGCAGGACAGGCCATGGAGATCTGGGAGCCTTGTTATGCTGATGGGCGGGATGTAAATTGCCAACAGCCACTCCGGAGAAGTGTGTGGTGTTTCCTGAAACATCTAAAAAACAAAGAAACAGAGCCTGGGGCACTTCCACTTATGGTCCTATAGCTTAGGGAAATTAAAATAAAAAAGACACAGCCACCCCAAAGTTTGGGAGGGCTCGTTTACAGTACAAGTTCAATATCGCAGAAAGCGCATAATGGATAAAGAAGTTGTGGTACTTACGTACAATGCAATATCACTCAGCAATGACATCTATGTCATCAGGCCCGTAGCAGCATAATGAGTGGATTCAGGTATGATGCTTCTAACTGAAATAAGTCACACAGAAAAAGAAACATCATAAGATACACAGAATGTAAACTTGGCTACACAGGAACTGGATTACAAAACAGAACAGGGTCTCAAATTTAGAAAACCAACTTATGCTTGCTTAAGGGGAAAGGTGAGTTGGGGTGCTGCATAAAACCAGAGATTGAAATGAGCACAGATTAAGTTCCTTAAGCCAAATATGGAATAGACAAGAGCTACTCCTTGCTCAACGAAATGGACTCAACACCCCATATTAAACGCCTAAGAATGTACCTGACTAGTAAGTATCTTAAAACCTATGGATTGCTATGTCTCCGAAAGAGAATCAAGCGTGTGTACACTGGCATAAACGCAGCAGTGATAGGATTGGAGAGGTTCGGTGAGCAAATGAAGACACTTTGAAGTCATATTGCATGGTACCCATTCCACGGGTCTCCACTCTCCAGCTTTAAGGGATTCTTCCTTCAGCTAAACCATGCATGTTGAACCCAGAGTACGATAAAACTTGTGATCAGGAGACGTGTTCCAATATGTCTCCGTTCTCGTCCCCTGGTACTCGGGTGCAACATTCCAGACGCATTACTAACACTCTCCCGACTTGGAGAGTCAGTGCCTTTAACCTCCTGTTTGGCCCAGTTTGCAATTTCTGCGGAAGATGAACAGGAATAGGGAGAACCAATTAGAGACTAGCTGGAGGTGTCTGGAAGGGCAAATTTAACTCTCATTTCCCACCAGGAAGAGGAATTAACCAAAGGCTCAGCGTGCCGTGCCAGAACCAGATTAGGGCCTGAAGCAATCCTGCGGTGTTGCGGCCAGCTCACAAGAAACGAGTTGAAGAAAGGAGCTGAGGGGCACTGTAATTCACAAACCTGCAGAGTTATAAATGACAGCCATCGTCGAAAAATATACTGAAGTCAGGCTGCCAAGAGGACTTGAAAGCAGGGCAGAATTGCAGGAAACCGATTTCAGGAGGTAGACTGGAATTGCATTTAAAGAATAGGAAAAGAGGCAGAAAGTCGAAAATGATGCACTTGGCCAAAAAGGGCGTATGCGTTTTTTCTTGAATATATTCAGGAAAAAACGCATACGCCCTTTTTGGCCAACCAAGCAAGCTTGCAAAGGAAATCTGCACTACAATGAAGTCTCACTTCCCCCCGGTCAAAAGGGCCATCTGAAAAAAGTGTAAAATCCAGAAAGGCAGGACAGGCCATGGAGAACTGGGAGCCTTGTTATGCTGATGGGCGGGATGTAAATTGCCAACAGCCACTCGGGAGAAGTGTATGGTGTTTCCTGAAACATCTAAAAAACAAAGCAACAGAGCCTGGGGCACTTCCACTTATGGTCCTATACCTTAGGGAAATTAAAATCAAAAAGACACAGCCACCCCAAAGTTTGGGACGGCTCGTTTATGGTACAAGTTCAATATCGCAGAAAGCGCAAAATGGATAAAGAAGTTGTGGTACTTACGTACAATGCAATATCACTCAGCAATGAAATCTATGTCATCAGGCCCGTAGCAGCATAATGAGTGGATTCAGGTATGATGCTTCTAACTGAAATAAGTCACACAGAAAAAGAAACATCATAAGATATCACTAATACACGGAATGTAAACTTGGCTACACAAGAACTGGATTACAAAACAAAACAGCGTCTCAAATTTAGAAAACCAACTTATGCTTGCTTAAGGGGAAAGGTGAGTTGGGGTGCTGCCTAAAACCAGAGATTGAAATGAGCACAGATAAAGTTCCTTAAGCCAAATATGGAATAGACAAGAGCTACTCCTGCTCAACGAAATGGACTCAACACCCCATATTAAACGCCTAAGAATGTACCTGACTAGTAAGTATCTTAAAACCTATGGATTGCTATGTCTCCGAAAGAGAATCAAGCGTGTGTACAGGGGCATAAACGCAGCAGTGATAGGATTGGAGAGGTTCGGTGAGCAAATGAAGACCCTTTGAAGTCATATTGCATGGTACCCATTCCACGGGTCTCAACTCTCAAGCTTTAAGGGATTCTTCCTTCAGCTAAACCATGCATGTGGAACCCAGAGTATGATCAACCGTGTGATCAGGAGACGTGTTCCAATATGTCTCAGTTCTCGTCCCCTGGTACTCGGGTGCAACATTCCAGACGCTTTACTAACTCTCTCCCGACTTGGAGAGTCAGTGCCTTTAACCTCCTGTTTGGCCCAGTTTGCAATTTCTGCGGAAAATTAACAGGAATAGGGAGAACCAATGAGAGACTAGCTGGAAGTGTCTGGACGGGCAAATTTAACTCTCATTTCCCACCAGGAAGAGGAATTAACCTAAGGGTCAGCGTGCCGTGCCAGAACCAGATTAGGGCCTGAAGCAATCTGTGGTGTTGCGGCGAGCTCAAAAGAAAGCGACTTGAAGAAAGGAGCTCAGGGGCACTGTAATTCACAAACCTGCAGAGTTATAAATGACAGCTATCGTCCAAAAATATACTGAAGTAAGTCTGCCAAGAGGACATGAAAGTGGGGCAGAATTGCAGGAAACCGATTTTAGGAGGTAGACTGGAATTGCATTTAAAGCATAGGAAAAGAGGCAGGACGTCCACAATGATGCACTTGGCCAAAAAGGGCGTATGCGTTTTTTCCTGAATATATTCAGGAAAAAACGCATACGCCCATTTTGGACAATCAAGCAAGCTTGCAAAGGAAATCTGCACTACAATGAAGTCTCACTTCCCCCCTGTCAAAAGGGCCATCTGAAAAAAGTGTAGAATCCAGAAAGGCAGGACAGGCCATGGAGAACTGGGAGCATGGTTATGCTGATGAGTGGGATATAAATTGCCAACAGCCACTCGGGAGAAGTGTATGGTGTTTCCTGAAACATCTAAAAAACAAAGCAACAGAGCCTAGGGCACTTCCACTTATGGTCCTATAGCTTAGGGAAATTAAAATCAAAAAGACACAGCCACCCCAAAGTTTGGGACGGCTCTGTTTACAAGAACCTCATTTACGGTACAAGTTCAATATCACAGAAATTGAAAAATGGATAAAGAAGTTGTGGTACTTACGTACAATGCAATATCACTCAGCAATGACATCTATGTCATCAGGCCCATAGCAGCATAATGAGTGGATTCAGGTATGATGATTCTAACTGAAATAAGTCACACAGAAAAAGAAACATCATAAGATATCACTAATACACGGAATGTAAACTTGGCTACACAGGAACTGGATTACAAAACAGAACAGGGTCTCTAATTTAGAAAACCAACTTATGCTTGCTTAAGGGGAAAGGTGAGTTGGGGTGCTGCCTAAAACCAGAGATTGAAATGAGCACAGATAAAGTTCCTTAAGCCAAATATGGAATAGACAAGAGCTACTCCTTGCTTAACGAAATGGACTCAACACCCCATATTAAACGCCTAAGAATGTACCTGACTCGTAAGTATCTTAAAACCTATGGATTGCTATGTCTCCGAAAGAGAATCAAGCGTGTGTACACTGGCATAAACACAGCAGTGATAGGATTGGAGAGGTTCGGTGAGCAAATGAAGACCCTTTGAAGTCATATTGCATGGTACCCATTCCACGGGTCTCCACTCTCCAGCTTTAAGGGATTCTTCCTTCAGCTAAGCCATGCATGTGGAACCCAGAGTATGATCAAACGTGTGATCGGGAGACGTGTTCCAATATCTCTCAGTTCTCGTCCCCTGGTACTCGGGTGCAACATTCCAGACGCTTTACTAACACTCTCCCGACTTGGAGAGTCAGTGCCTTTAACCTCCTGTTTGGCCCAGTTTGCAATTTCTGTGGAAAATGAACAGGAATAGGGAGAACCAATGAGAGACTAGCTGGAGGTGTCTGGACGGGCAAATTTAACTCTCATTTCCCACCAGGAAGAGGAATTAACCAAAGGCTCAGCGTGCCGTGCCGGAACCAGATTAGGGCCTGAAGCAATCCTGCGGTGTTGCGGCCAGCTCACAAGAAAGCGACTTGAAGAAAGGAGCTCAGTGGCACTGTAATTCACAAACCTGCAGAGTTATAAATGACAGCTATCGTCCAAAAATATACTGAAGTCAGGCTGCCAAGAGGACTTGAAAGCGGGGCAGAATTGCAGGAAACCGATTTCAGGAGGTAGACTGGAATTGCATTTAAAGCATAGGAAAAGAGGCAGAACGTCGACAATGATGCACTTGGCCAAAAAGGGCGTATGCGTTTTTTCCTGAATATATTCAGGAAAAAACGCATACGCCCATTTTGGCCAACCAAGCAAGCTTGCAAAGGAAATCTGCACTACAATGAAGTCTCACTTCCCCCTGGTCAAAAGGGCCATCTGAAAAAAGTGTAAAATCCAGAAAGGCAGGACAGGCCATGGAGAACTGGGAGCCTTGTTATGCTGATGGGCGGGATGTAAATTACCAACAGCCACTCGGGAGAAGTGTATGGTGTTTCCTGAAACATCTAAAAAACAAAGCAACAGAGCCTGGGGCACTTCCACTTATGGTCCTATAGCTTAGGGAAATTAAAATCAAAAAGACACAGCCACCCCAAAGTTTGGGACGGCTCTGTTTACAAGAACCTCGTTTACGGTACAAGTTCAATATCGCAGAAATTGAAAAATGGATAAAGAAGTTGTGGTACTTACGTACAATGCAATATCACTCAGCAATGACATCTATGTCATCAGGCCCGTAGCAGCATAATGAGTGGATTCAGGTATGATGCTTCTAACTGAAATAAGTCACACAGAAAAAGAAACATCATAAGATATCACTAATACACGGAATGTAAACTTGGCTACACAAGAACTGGATTACAAAACAAAACAGCGTCTCAAATTTAGAAAACCAACTTATGCTTGCTTAAGGGGAAAGGTGAGTTGGGGTGCTGCCTAAAACCAGAGATTGAAATGAGCACAGATAAAGTTCCTTAAGCCAAATATGGAATAGACAAGAGCTACTCCTGCTCAACGAAATGGACTCAACACCCCATATTAAACGCCTAAGAATGTACCTGACTAGTAAGTATCTTAAAACCTATGGATTGCTATGTCTCCGAAAGAAAATGAAGCGTGTGTACAGGGGCATAAACGCAGCAGTGATAGGATTGGAGAGGTTCGGTGAGCAAATGAAGACCCTTTGAATTCATATTGCATGGTACCCATTCCACGGGTCCCAACTCTCAAGCTTTAAGGGACTCTTCCTTCAGCTAAACCATGCATGTGGAACCCAGAGTATGATCAACCGTGTGATCGGGAGACGTGTTCCAATATGTCTCAGTTCTCGTCCCCTGGTACTCGGGTGCAACATTCCAGACGCTTTACTAACTCTCTCCCGACTTGGAGAGTCAGTGCCTTTAACCTCCTGTTTGGCCCAGTTTGCAATTTCTGAGGAACGTTAACAGGAATAGGGAGAACCAATGAGAGACTAGCTGGAAGTGTCTGGACGGGCAAATTTAACTCTCATTTCCCACCAGGAAGAGGAATTAACCTAAGGGTCATCGTGCCGTGCCAGAAACAGATTAGGGCCTGAAGCAATCTGTGGTGTTGCGGCGAGCTCAAAAGAAAGCGACTTGAAGAAAGGAGCTCAGGGGCACTGTAATTCAAAAACCTGCAGAGTTATAAATGACAGCTATCGTCCAAAAATACACTGAAGTAAGTCTGCCAAGAGGACATGAAAGTGGGGCAGAATTGCAGGAAACCGATTTTAGGAGGTAGACTGGAATTGCATTTAAAGCATAGGAAAAGAGGCAGGACGTCCACAATGATGCACTTGGCCAAAAATGGCGTATGCGTTTTTTCCTGAATATATTCAGGAAAAAACGCATACGCCCTTTTTGGACAACCAAGCAAGCTTGCAAAGGAAATCTGCACTACAATGAAGTCTCACTTCCCCCCTGTCAAAAGGGCCATCTGAAAAAAGGGTAGAATCCAGAAAGGCAGGACAGGCCATGGAGAACTGGGAGCATGGTTATGCTGATGAGTGGGATATAAATTGCCAACAGCCACTCGGGAGAAGTGTATGGTGTTTCCTGAAACATCTAAAAAACAAAGCAACAGAGCCTAGGGCACTTCCACTTATGGTCCTATAGCTTAGGGAAATTAAAATCAAAAAGACAAAGCCACCCCAAAGTTTGGGACGGCTCTGTTTACAAGAACCTCGTTTACGGTACAAGTTCAATATCACAGAAATTGAAAAATGGATAAAGAAGTTGTGGTACTTACGTACAATGCAATATCACTCAGCAATGACATCTATGTCATCAGGCCCATAGCAGCATAATGAGTGGATTCAGGTATGATGATTCTAACTGAAATAAGTCACACAGAAAAAGAAACATCATAAGATATCACTAATACACGGAATGTAAACTTGGCTACACAAGAACTGGATTACAAAACAAAACAGCGTCTCAAATTTAGAAAACCAACTTATGCTTGCTTAAGGGGAAAGGTGAGTTGGGGTGCTGCCTAAAACCAGAGATTGAAATGAGCACAGATAAAGTTCCTTAAGCCAAATATGGAATAGACAAGAGCTACTCCTGCTCAACGAAATGGACTCAACACCCCATATTAAAAGCCTAAGAATGTACCTGACTAGTAAGTATCTTAAAACCTATGGATTGCTATGTCTCCGAAAGAAAATGAAGCGTGTGTACAGGGGCATAAACGCAGCAGTGATAGGATTGGAGAGGTTCGGTGAGCAAATGAAGACCCTTTGAAGTCATATTGCATGGTACCCATTCCACGGGTCTCCACTCTCCAGCTTTAAGGGACTCTTCCTTCAGCTAAACCATGCATGTGGAACCCAGAGTATGATCAACCGTGTGATCGGGAGACGTGTTCCAATATGTCTCAGTTCTCGTCCCCTGGTACTCGGGTGCAACATTCCAGACGCTTTACTAACTCTCTCCCGACTTGGAGAGTCAGTGCCTTTAACCTCCTGTTTGGCCCAGTTTGCAATTTCTGTGGAAAATGAACAGGAATAGGGAGAACCAATGAGAGACTAGCTGGAGGTGTCTGGACGGGCAAATTTAACTCTCATTTCCCACCAGGAAGAGGAATTAACCAAAGGCTCAGCGTGCCGTGCCGGAACCAGATTAGGGCCTGAAGCAATCCTGCGGTGTTGCGGCCAGCTCACAAGAAAGCGAGTTGAAGAAATGAGCTCAGTGGCACTGTAATTCACAAACCTGCAGAGTTATAAATGACAGCTATCGTCCAAAAATATACTTAAGTCAGGCTGCCAAGAGGACTTGAAAGCGGGGCAGAATTGCAGGAAACCGATTTCAGGAGGTAGACTGGAATTGCATTTAAAGCATAGGAAAAGAGGCAGAACGTCGACAATGATGCACTTGGCCAAAAAGGGCGTATGCGTTTTTTCCTGAATATATTCAGGAAAAAACGCATACGCCCTTTTTGGCCAACCAAGCAAGCTTGCAAAGGAAATCTGCACTACAATGAAGTCTCACTTCCCCCTGGTCAAAAGGGCCATCTGAAAAAAGTGTAAAATCCAGAAAGGCAGGACAGGCCATGGAGAACTGGGAGCCTTGTTATGCTGATGGGCGGGATGTAAATTGCCAACAGCCACTCGGGAGAAGTGTATGGTGTTTCCTGAAACATCTAAAAAACAAAGCAACAGAGCCTAGGGCACTTCCACTTATGGTCCTATAGCTTAGGGAAATTAAAATCAAAAAGACACAGCCACCCCCAAGTTTGGGACGGCTCTGTTTACAAGAACCTGGTTTACGGTACAAGTTCAATATCGCAGAAATTGAAAAATGGATAAAGAAGTTGTGGTACTTACGTACAATGCAATATCACTCAGCAATGACATCTATGTCATCAGGCCCGTAGCAGCATAATGAGTGGATTCAGGTATGATGCTTCTAACTGAAATAAGTCACACAGAAAAAGAAACATCATAAGATATCACTAATACACGGAATGTAAACTTGGCTACACAAGAACTGGATTACAAAACAAAACAGCGTCTCAAATTTAGAAAACCAACTTATGCTTGCTTAAGGGGAAAGGTGAGTTGGGGTGCTGCCTAAAACCAGAGATTGAAATGAGCACAGATAAAGTTCCTTAAGCCAAATATGGAATAGACAAGAGCTACTCCTGCTCAACGAAATGGACTCAACACCCCATATTAAACGCCTAAGAATGTACCTGACTAGTAAGTATCTTAAAACCTATGGATTGCTATGTCTCCGAAAGAAAATGAAGCGTGTGTACAGGGGCATAAACGCAGCAGTGATAGGATTGGAGAGGTTCGGTGAGCAAATGAAGACCCTTTGAAGTCATATTGCATGGTACCCATTCCACGGGTCTCAACTCTCAAGCTTTAAGGGACTCTTCCTTCAGCTAAACCATGCATGTGGAACCCAGAGTATGATCAACCGTGTGATCGGGAGACGTGTTCCAATATGTCGCAGTTCTCGTCCCCTGGTACTCGGGTGCAACATTAGAGGCGCTTTACTAACTCTCTCCCGACTTGGAGAGTCAGTGCCTTTAACCTCCTGTTTGGCCCAGTTTGCAATTTCTGAGGAACGTTAACAGGAATAGGGAGAACCAATGAGAGACTAGCTGGAAGTGTCTGGACGGGCAAATTTAACTCTCATTTCCCACCATGAAGAGGAATTAACCTAAGGCTCAGCATGCCGTGCCGGAACCAGATTAGGGCCTGAAGCAATCCTGCGGTGTTGCGGCCAGCTCACAAGAAAGCGAGTTGAAGAAAGGAGCTCATGGGCACTGTAATTCACAAACCTGCAGAGTTATAAATGACAGCTATCGTCCAAAAATATACTGAAGTAAGGCTGCCAAGAGGACTTGAAAGCGGGGCAGAATTGCAGGAAACCGATTTCAGGAGGTAGACTGGAATTGCATTTAAAGCATAGGAAAAGAGGCAGAACGTCCACAATGATGCACTTGGCCAAAAAGGGCGTATGCGTTTTTTCCTGAATATATTCAGGAAAAAATGCATACGCCCTTTCTGGCCAACCAAGCAAGCTTGCAAAGGAAATCTGCACTACAATGAAGTCTCACTTCCCCCCAGTTAAAAGGGCCATCTGAAAAAAGTGTAAAATCCAGAAAGGCAGGACAGGCCATGGAGAACTGGGAGCCTTGTTATGCTGTTGGCCGGATGTAAATTGCCAACAGCCACTCGGGAGAAGTGTATGGTGTTTCGTGAAACATCTAAAAAACAAAGCAACAGAGCCTGGGGCACTTCCACTTATGGTATAGCTTAGGGAAATTAAAATCAAAAAGACACAGCCACCCCAAAGTTTGGGACGGCTTGTTTACTGTACAAGTTCAATATCGCAGAAAGCGCAAAATGGATAAAGAAGTTGTGGTACTAACGTACAATGCAATATCACTCGGCAATGACATCTATGTCATCAGGCCCGTAGCAGCATAATGAGTGGATTCAGGTATGATGCTTCTAACTGAAATAAGTCACACAGAAAAAGAAACATCGTAAGATATCACTAATACACGGAATGTAAACTTGGCTACACAAGAACTGGATTACAAAACAAAACAGGGTCTCAAATTTAGAAAACCAACTTATGCTTGCTTAAGGGGAAAGGTGAGTTGGGGTTCTGCCTAAAACCAGAGATTGAAATGAGCACAGATAAAGTTCCTTAAGCCAAATATGGAATAGACAAGAGCTACTCCTTGCTCAACGAAATGGACTCAACACCCCATATTAAACGCCTAAGAATGTACCTGACTAGTAAGTATCTTAAAACCTATGGATTGCTATGTCTCCGAAAGAGAATCAAGCGTGTGTACACTGGCATAAACGCAGCAGTGATAGGATTGGAGAGGTTCGGTGAGCAAATGAAGACCCTTTGAAGTCATATTCCATGGTACCCATTCCACGGGTCTCAACTCTCAAGCTTTAAGGGATTCTTCCTTCAGCTAAACCATGCATGTGGAACCCAGAGTAAGATCAAACGTGTGATCAGGAGACGTGTTCAAATATGTCTCCGTTCTCGTCCCCTGGTACTCGGGTGCAACATTCCAGACGCTTTACTAACACTCTCCCGACTTGGAGAGTCAGTGCCTTTAACCTCCTGTTTGGCCCAGTTTGCAATTTCTGCGGAAGATGAACAGGAATAGGGAGAACCAATGAGAGACTAGCTGGAGGTGTCTGGACGGGCAAATTTAACTCTCATTTCCCACCAGGAAGAGGAATTAACCAAAGGCTCAGCGTGCCGTGCCAGAACCAGATTAGGGCCTGAAGCAATCCTGCGGTGTTGCGGCCAGCTCACAAGAAAGCGAGTTGAAGAAATGAGCTCAGTGGCACTGTAATTCACAAACCTGCAGAGTTATAAATGACAGCTATCGTCCAAAAATATACTGAAGTCAGGCTGCCAAGAGGACTTGAAAGCGGGGCAGAATTGCAGGAAACCGATTTCAGGAGGTAGACTGGAATTGCATTTAAAGCATAGGAAAAGAGGCAGAACGTCGACAATGATGCACTTGGCCAAAAAGGGCGTATGCGTTTTTTCCTGAATATATTCAGGAAAAAACGCATACGCCCATTTTGGCCAACCAAGCAAGCTTGCAAAGGAAATCTGCACTACAATGAAGTCTCACTTCCCCCTGGTCAAAAGGGCCATCTGAAAAAAGTGTAAAATCCAGAAAGGCAGGACAGGCCATGGAGAACTGGGAGCCTTGTTATGCTGATGGGCGGGATGTAAATTGCCAACAGCCACTCGGGAGAAGTGTATGGTGTTTCCTGAAACATCTAAAAAACAAAGCAACAGAGCCTGGGGCACTTCCACTTATGGTCCTATAGCTTAGGGAAATTAAAATCAAAAAGACACAGCCACCCCAAAGTTTGGGACGGCTCGTTTACGGTACAAGTTCAATATCGCAGAAAGCGCAAAATGGATAAAGAAGTTGTGGTACTTAGGTACAATGAAATATCACTCAGCAATGACATCTATGTCATCAGGCCCGTAGCAGCATAATGAGTGGATTCAGGTATGATGCTTCTAACTGAAATAAGTCACACAGAAAAAGAAACATCATAAGATATCACTAATACACGGAATGTATACTTGGCTACACAAGAACTGGATTACAAAACAGAACAGGGTCTCAAATTTAGAAAACCACTTATGCTTGCTTAAGGGGAAAGGTGAGTTGGGGTGCTGCCTAAAACCAGAGATTGAAATGAGCACAGATAAAGTTCCTTAAGCCAAATATGGAATAGACAAGAGCTACTCCTTGCTCAACGAAATGGACTCAACACCCCATATTAAACGCCTAAGAATGTACCTGACTAGTAAGTATCTTAAAACCTATGGATTGCTATGTCTCCGAAAGAGAATCAAGCGTGTGTACACTGACATAAACGCAGCAGTGATACGATTGGATAGGTTCAGTGAGCAAATGAAGACCCTTTGCAGTCATATTGCATTGTACCCATTCCACGGGTCTCAACTCTCCAGGTATAAGGGATTCTTCCTTCAGCTAAACCATGCATGTGGAACCCAGAGTATGATCAACCGTGTGATCGTCAGGCGTGTTCCAATATGTCTCAGTTCTCGTCCCCTGGTACTCGGGTGCAACATTCCAGACGCTTTACTAATTCTCTCCCGACTTGGAGAGTCAGTGCCTTTAACCTCCTGTTTGGCCCAGTTTGCAATTTCTGCGGAAAATTAACAGGAATAGGGAGAACCAATGAGAGACTAGCTGGAAGTGTCTGGACGGGCAAATTTAACTCTCATTTCCCACCAGGAAGAGGAATTAACCTAAGGGTCAGCGTGCCGTGCCAGAACCAGATTAGGGCCTGAAGCAATCTGTGGTGTTGCGGCCAGCTCACAAGAAAGCGACTTGAAGAAAGGAGCTCAGGGGCACTGTAATTCAAGAACCTGCAGAGTTATAAATGACAGCTATCGTCCAAAAATATACTGAAGTAAGTCTGCCAAGAGGACATGAAAGTGGGGCAGAATTGCAGGAAACCGATTTTAGGAGGTAGACTGGAATTGCATTTAAAGCATAGGAAAAGAGGCAGGACGTCCACAATGATGCACTTGGCCAAAAAGGGCGTATGCGTTTTTTCCTGAATATATTCAGGAAAAAACGGATACGCCCTTTTTGGACAACCAAGCAAGCTTGCAAAGGAAATCTGCACTACAATGAAGTCTCACTTCCCCCCTGTCAAAAGGGCCATCTGAAAAAAGTGTAGAATCCAGAAAGGCAGGACAGGCCATGGAGAACTGGGAGCATGGTTATGCTGATGAGTGGGATATAAATTGCCAACAGCCACTCGGGAGAAGTGTATGGTGTTTCCTGAAACATCTAAAAAACAAAGCAACAGAGCCTAGGGCACTTCCACTTATGGTCCTATAGCTTAGGGAAATTAAAATCAAAAAGACACAGCCACCCCAAAGTTTGGGACGGCTCTGTTTACAAGAACCTCGTTTACGGTACAAGTTCAATATCGCAGAAATTGAAAAATGGATAAAGAAGTTGTGGTACTTACGTACAATGCAATATCACTCAGCAATGACATCTATGTCATCAGGCCCGTAGCAGCATAATGAGTGGATTCAGGTATGATGCTTCTAACTGAAATAAGTCACACAGAAAAAGAAACATCATAAGATATCACTAATACACGGAATGTAAACTTGGCTACACAAGAACTGGATTACAAAACAAAACAGCGTCTCAAATTTAGAAAACCAACTTATGCTTGCTTAAGGGGAAAGGTGAGTTGGGGTGCTGCCTAAAACCAGAGATTGAAATGAGCACAGATAAAGTTCCTTAAGCCAAATATGGAATAGACAAGAGCTACTCCTGCTCAACGAAATGGACTCAACACCCCATATTAAACGCCTAAGAATGTACCTGACTAGTAAGTATCTTAAAACCTATGGATTGCTATGTCTCCGAAAGAAAATGAAGCGTGTGTACAGGGGCATAAACGCAGCAGTGATAGGATTGGAGAGGTTCGGTGAGCAAATGAAGACCCTTTGAATTCATATTGCATGGTACCCATTCCACGGGTCCCAACTCTCAAGCTTTAAGGGACTCTTCCTTCAGCTAAACCATGCATGTGGAACCCAGAGTATGATCAACCGTGTGATCGGGAGACGTGTTCCAATATGTCTCAGTTCTCGTCCCCTGGTACTCGGGTGCAACATTCCAGACGCTTTACTAACTCTCTCCCGACTTGGAGAGTCAGTGCCTTTAACCTCCTGTTTGGCCCAGTTTGCAATTTCTGAGGAACGTTAACAGGAATAGGGAGAACCAATGAGAGACTAGCTGGAAGTGTCTGGACGGGCAAATTTAACTCTCATTTCCCACCAGGAAGAGGAATTAACCTAAGGGTCATCGTGCCGTGCCAGAAACAGATTAGGGCCTGAAGCAATCTGTGGTGTTGCGGCGAGCTCAAAAGAAAGCGACTTGAAGAAAGGAGCTCAGGGGCACTGTAATTCAAAAACCTGCAGAGTTATAAATGACAGCTATCGTCCAAAAATACACTGAAGTAAGTCTGCCAAGAGGACATGAAAGTGGGGCAGAATTGCAGGAAACCGATTTTAGGAGGTAGACTGGAATTGCATTTAAAGCATAGGAAAAGAGGCAGGACGTCCACAATGATGCACTTGGCCAAAAATGGCGTATGCGTTTTTTCCTGAATATATTCAGGAAAAAACGCATACGCCCTTTTTGGACAACCAAGCAAGCTTGCAAAGGAAATCTGCACTACAATGAAGTCTCACTTCCCCCCTGTCAAAAGGGCCATCTGAAAAAAGGGTAGAATCCAGAAAGGCAGGACAGGCCATGGAGAACTGGGAGCATGGTTATGCTGATGAGTGGGATATAAATTGCCAACAGCCACTCGGGAGAAGTGTATGGTGTTTCCTGAAACATCTAAAAAACAAAGCAACAGAGCCTAGGGCACTTCCACTTATGGTCCTATAGCTTAGGGAAATTAAAATCAAAAAGACAAAGCCACCCCAAAGTTTGGGACGGCTCTGTTTACAAGAACCTCGTTTACGGTACAAGTTCAATATCACAGAAATTGAAAAATGGATAAAGAAGTTGTGGTACTTACGTACAATGCAATATCACTCAGCAATGACATCTATGTCATCAGGCCCATAGCAGCATAATGAGTGGATTCAGGTATGATGATTCTAACTGAAATAAGTCACACAGAAAAAGAAACATCATAAGATATCACTAATACACGGAATGTAAACTTGGCTACACAAGAACTGGATTACAAAACAAAACAGCGTCTCAAATTTAGAAAACCAACTTATGCTTGCTTAAGGGGAAAGGTGAGTTGGGGTGCTGCCTAAAACCAGAGATTGAAATGAGCACAGATAAAGTTCCTTAAGCCAAATATGGAATAGACAAGAGCTACTCCTGCTCAACGAAATGGACTCAACACCCCATATTAAAAGCCTAAGAATGTACCTGACTAGTAAGTATCTTAAAACCTATGGATTGCTATGTCTCCGAAAGAAAATGAAGCGTGTGTACAGGGGCATAAACGCAGCAGTGATAGGATTGGAGAGGTTCGGTGAGCAAATGAAGACCCTTTGAAGTCATATTGCATGGTACCCATTCCACGGGTCTCCACTCTCCAGCTTTAAGGGACTCTTCCTTCAGCTAAACCATGCATGTGGAACCCAGAGTATGATCAACCGTGTGATCGGGAGACGTGTTCCAATATGTCTCAGTTCTCGTCCCCTGGTACTCGGGTGCAACATTCCAGACGCTTTACTAACTCTCTCCCGACTTGGAGAGTCAGTGCCTTTAACCTCCTGTTTGGCCCAGTTTGCAATTTCTGTGGAAAATGAACAGGAATAGGGAGAACCAATGAGAGACTAGCTGGAGGTGTCTGGACGGGCAAATTTAACTCTCATTTCCCACCAGGAAGAGGAATTAACCAAAGGCTCAGCGTGCCGTGCCGGAACCAGATTAGGGCCTGAAGCAATCCTGCGGTGTTGCGGCCAGCTCACAAGAAAGCGAGTTGAAGAAATGAGCTCAGTGGCACTGTAATTCACAAACCTGCAGAGTTATAAATGACAGCTATCGTCCAAAAATATACTGAAGTAAGGCTGCCAAGAGGACTTGAAAGCGGGGCAGAATTGCAGGAAACCGATTTCAGGAGGTAGACTGGAATTGCATTTAAAGCATAGGAAAAGAGGCAGAACGTCCACAATGATGCACTTGGCCAAAAAGGGCGTATGCGTTTTTTCCTGAATATATTCAGGAAAAAATGCATACGCCCTTTCTGGCCAACCAAGCAAGCTTGCAAAGGAAATCTGCACTACAATGAAGTCTCACTTCCCCCCAGTTAAAAGGGCCATCTGAAAAAAGTGTAAAATCCAGAAAGGCAGGACAGGCCATGGAGAACTGGGAGCCTTGTTATGCTGTTGGCCGGATGTAAATTGCCAACAGCCACTCGGGAGAAGTGTATGGTGTTTCGTGAAACATCTAAAAAACAAAGCAACAGAGCCTGGGGCACTTCCACTTATGGTATAGCTTAGGGAAATTAAAATCAAAAAGACACAGCCACCCCAAAGTTTGGGACGGCTTGTTTACTGTACAAGTTCAATATCGCAGAAAGCGCAAAATGGATAAAGAAGTTGTGGTACTAACGTACAATGCAATATCACTCGGCAATGACATCTATGTCATCAGGCCCGTAGCAGCATAATGAGTGGATTCAGGTATGATGCTTCTAACTGAAATAAGTCACACAGAAAAAGAAACATCGTAAGATATCACTAATACACGGAATGTAAACTTGGCTACACAAGAACTGGATTACAAAACAAAACAGGGTCTCAAATTTAGAAAACCAACTTATGCTTGCTTAAGGGGAAAGGTGAGTTGGGGTTCTGCCTAAAACCAGAGATTGAAATGAGCACAGATAAAGTTCCTTAAGCCAAATATGGAATAGACAAGAGCTACTCCTTGCTCAACGAAATGGACTCAACACCCCATATTAAACGCCTAAGAATGTACCTGACTAGTAAGTATCTTAAAACCTATGGATTGCTATGTCTCCGAAAGAGAATCAAGCGTGTGTACACTGGCATAAACGCAGCAGTGATAGGATTGGAGAGGTTCGGTGAGCAAATGAAGACCCTTTGAAGTCATATTCCATGGTACCCATTCCACGGGTCTCAACTCTCAAGCTTTAAGGGATTCTTCCTTCAGCTAAACCATGCATGTGGAACCCAGAGTAAGATCAAACGTGTGATCAGGAGACGTGTTCAAATATGTCTCCGTTCTCGTCCCCTGGTACTCGGGTGCAACATTCCAGACGCTTTACTAACACTCTCCCGACTTGGAGAGTCAGTGCCTTTAACCTCCTGTTTGGCCCAGTTTGCAATTTCTGCGGAAGATGAACAGGAATAGGGAGAACCAATGAGAGACTAGCTGGAGGTGTCTGGACGGGCAAATTTAACTCTCATTTCCCACCAGGAAGAGGAATTAACCAAAGGCTCAGCGTGCCGTGCCAGAACCAGATTAGGGCCTGAAGCAATCCTGCGGTGTTGCGGCCAGCTCACAAGAAAGCGAGTTGAAGAAATGAGCTCAGTGGCACTGTAATTCACAAACCTGCAGAGTTATAAATGACAGCTATCGTCCAAAAATATACTGAAGTCAGGCTGCCAAGAGGACTTGAAAGCGGGGCAGAATTGCAGGAAACCGATTTCAGGAGGTAGACTGGAATTGCATTTAAAGCATAGGAAAAGAGGCAGAACGTCGACAATGATGCACTTGGCCAAAAAGGGCGTATGCGTTTTTTCCTGAATATATTCAGGAAAAAACGCATACGCCCATTTTGGCCAACCAAGCAAGCTTGCAAAGGAAATCTGCACTACAATGAAGTCTCACTTCCCCCTGGTCAAAAGGGCCATCTGAAAAAAGTGTAAAATCCAGAAAGGCAGGACAGGCCATGGAGAACTGGGAGCCTTGTTATGCTGATGGGCGGGATGTAAATTGCCAACAGCCACTCGGGAGAAGTGTATGGTGTTTCCTGAAACATCTAAAAAACAAAGCAACAGAGCCTGGGGCACTTCCACTTATGGTCCTATAGCTTAGGGAAATTAAAATCAAAAAGACACAGCCACCCCAAAGTTTGGGACGGCTCGTTTACGGTACAAGTTCAATATCGCAGAAAGCGCAAAATGGATAAAGAAGTTGTGGTACTTAGGTACAATGAAATATCACTCAGCAATGACATCTATGTCATCAGGCCCGTAGCAGCATAATGAGTGGATTCAGGTATGATGCTTCTAACTGAAATAAGTCACACAGAAAAAGAAACATCATAAGATATCACTAATACACGGAATGTATACTTGGCTACACAAGAACTGGATTACAAAACAGAACAGGGTCTCAAATTTAGAAAACCACTTATGCTTGCTTAAGGGGAAAGGTGAGTTGGGGTGCTGCCTAAAACCAGAGATTGAAATGAGCACAGATAAAGTTCCTTAAGCCAAATATGGAATAGACAAGAGCTACTCCTTGCTCAACGAAATGGACTCAACACCCCATATTAAACGCCTAAGAATGTACCTGACTAGTAAGTATCTTAAAACCTATGGATTGCTATGTCTCCGAAAGAGAATCAAGCGTGTGTACACTGACATAAACGCAGCAGTGATACGATTGGATAGGTTCAGTGAGCAAATGAAGACCCTTTGCAGTCATATTGCATTGTACCCATTCCACGGGTCTCAACTCTCCAGGTATAAGGGATTCTTCCTTCAGCTAAACCATGCATGTGGAACCCAGAGTATGATCAACCGTGTGATCGTCAGGCGTGTTCCAATATGTCTCAGTTCTCGTCCCCTGGTACTCGGGTGCAACATTCCAGACGCTTTACTAATTCTCTCCCGACTTGGAGAGTCAGTGCCTTTAACCTCCTGTTTGGCCCAGTTTGCAATTTCTGCGGAAAATTAACAGGAATAGGGAGAACCAATGAGAGACTAGCTGGAAGTGTCTGGACGGGCAAATTTAACTCTCATTTCCCACCAGGAAGAGGAATTAACCTAAGGGTCAGCGTGCCGTGCCAGAACCAGATTAGGGCCTGAAGCAATCTGTGGTGTTGCGGCCAGCTCACAAGAAAGCGACTTGAAGAAAGGAGCTCAGGGGCACTGTAATTCAAGAACCTGCAGAGTTATAAATGACAGCTATCGTCCAAAAATATACTGAAGTAAGTCTGCCAAGAGGACATGAAAGTGGGGCAGAATTGCAGGAAACCGATTTTAGGAGGTAGACTGGAATTGCATTTAAAGCATAGGAAAAGAGGCAGGACGTCCACAATGATGCACTTGGCCAAAAAGGGCGTATGCGTTTTTTCCTGAATATATTCAGGAAAAAACGGATACGCCCTTTTTGGACAACCAAGCAAGCTTGCAAAGGAAATCTGCACTACAATGAAGTCTCACTTCCCCCCTGTCAAAAGGGCCATCTGAAAAAAGTGTAGAATCCAGAAAGGCAGGACAGGCCATGGAGAACTGGGAGCATGGTTATGCTGATGAGTGGGATATAAATTGCCAACAGCCACTCGGGAGAAGTGTATGGTGTTTCCTGAAACATCTAAAAAACAAAGCAACAGAGCCTAGGGCACTTCCACTTATGGTCCTATAGCTTAGGGAAATTAAAATCAAAAAGACACAGCCACCCCAAAGTTTGGGACGGCTCTGTTTACAAGAACCTCGTTTACGGTACAAGTTCAATATCGCAGAAATTGAAAAATGGATAAAGAAGTTGTGGTACTTACGTACAATGCAATATCACTCAGCAATGACATCTATGTCATCAGGCCCGTAGCAGCATAATGAGTGGATTCAGGTATGATGCTTCTAACTGAAATAAGTCACACAGAAAAAGAAACATCATAAGATATCACTAATACACGGAATGTAAACTTGGCTACACAAGAACTGGATTACAAAACAAAACAGCGTCTCAAATTTAGAAAACCAACTTATGCTTGCTTAAGGGGAAAGGTGAGTTGGGGTGCTGCCTAAAACCAGAGATTGAAATGAGCACAGATAAAGTTCCTTAAGCCAAATATGGAATAGACAAGAGCTACTCCTGCTCAACGAAATGGACTCAACACCCCATATTAAACGCCTAAGAATGTACCTGACTAGTAAGTATCTTAAAACCTATGGATTGCTATGTCTCCGAAAGAAAATGAAGCGTGTGTACAGGGGCATAAACGCAGCAGTGATAGGATTGGAGAGGTTCGGTGAGCAAATGAAGACCCTTTGAATTCATATTGCATGGTACCCATTCCACGGGTCCCAACTCTCAAGCTTTAAGGGACTCTTCCTTCAGCTAAACCATGCATGTGGAACCCAGAGTATGATCAACCGTGTGATCGGGAGACGTGTTCCAATATGTCTCAGTTCTCGTCCCCTGGTACTCGGGTGCAACATTCCAGACGCTTTACTAACTCTCTCCCGACTTGGAGAGTCAGTGCCTTTAACCTCCTGTTTGGCCCAGTTTGCAATTTCTGAGGAACGTTAACAGGAATAGGGAGAACCAATGAGAGACTAGCTGGAAGTGTCTGGACGGGCAAATTTAACTCTCATTTCCCACCAGGAAGAGGAATTAACCTAAGGGTCATCGTGCCGTGCCAGAAACAGATTAGGGCCTGAAGCAATCTGTGGTGTTGCGGCGAGCTCAAAAGAAAGCGACTTGAAGAAAGGAGCTCAGGGGCACTGTAATTCAAAAACCTGCAGAGTTATAAATGACAGCTATCGTCCAAAAATACACTGAAGTAAGTCTGCCAAGAGGACATGAAAGTGGGGCAGAATTGCAGGAAACCGATTTTAGGAGGTAGACTGGAATTGCATTTAAAGCATAGGAAAAGAGGCAGGACGTCCACAATGATGCACTTGGCCAAAAATGGCGTATGCGTTTTTTCCTGATTATATTCAGGAAAAAACGCATACGCCCTTTTTGGACAACCAAGCAAGCTTGCAAAGGAAATCTGCACTACAATGAAGTCTCACTTCCCCCCTGTCAAAAGGGCCATCTGAAAAAAGGGTAGAATCCAGAAAGGCAGGACAGGCCATGGAGAACTGGGAGCATGGTTATGCTGATGAGTGGGATATAAATTGCCAACAGCCACTCGGGAGAAGTGTATGGTGTTTCCTGAAACATCTAAAAAACAAAGCAACAGAGCCTAGGGCACTTCCACTTATGGTCCTATAGCTTAGGGAAATTAAAATCAAAAAGACAAAGCCACCCCAAAGTTTGGGACGGCTCTGTTTACAAGAACCTCGTTTACGGTACAAGTTCAATATCACAGAAATTGAAAAATGGATAAAGAAGTTGTGGTACTTACGTACAATGCAATATCACTCAGCAATGACATCTATGTCATCAGGCCCATAGCAGCATAATGAGTGGATTCAGGTATGATGATTCTAACTGAAATAAGTCACACAGAAAAAGAAACATCATAAGATATCACTAATACACGGAATGTAAACTTGGCTACACAGGAACTGGATTACAAAACAGAACAGGGTCTCAAATTTAGAAAACCAACTTATGCTTGCTTAAGGGGAAAGGTGAGTTGGGGTGCTGCCTAAAACCAGAGATTGAAATGAGCACAGATAAAGTTCCTTAAGCCAAATATGGAATAGACAAGAGCTACTCCTTGCTCAACGAAATGGACTCAACACCCCATATTAAACGCCTAAGAATGTACCTGACTAGTAAGTATCTTAAAACCTATGGATTGCTATGTCTCTGAAAGAGAATCAAGCATGTGTACACTGGCATAAACACAGCAGTGATAGGATTGGAGAGGTTCGGTGAGCAAATGAAGACCCTTTGAAGTCATATTGCATGGTACCCATTCCACGGGTCTCCACTCTCCAGCTTTAAGGGATTCTTCCTTCAGCTAAACCATGCATGTGGAACCCAGAGTATGATAAAACTTGTGATCAGTCGACGTGTTCCAATATGTTCCGTTCTCGTCCCCTGGTACTCGGGTGCAACATTCCAGACGCATTACTAACACTATCCCGACTTGGAGAGTCAGTGCCTTTAACCTCCTGTTTGGCCCAGTTTGCAATTTCTGCGGAAGATGAACAGGAATAGGGAGAACCAATGAGAGACTAGCTGGAGGTGTCTGGACGGGCAAATTTAACTCTCATTTCCCACCAGGAAGAGGAATTAACCAAAGGCTCAGCGTGCCGTGCCGGAACCAGATTAGGGCCTGAAGCAATCCTGCGGTGTTGCGGCCAGCTCACAAGAAAGCGAGTTGAAGAAATGAGCTCAGTGGCACTGTAATTCACAAACCTGCAGAGTTATAAATGACAGCTATCGTCCAAAAATATACTGAAGTCAGGCTGCCAAGAGGACTTGAAAGCGGGGCAGAATTGCAGGAAACCGATTTCAGGAGGTAGACTGGAATTGCATTTAAAGCATAGGAAAAGAGGCAGAACGTCCACAATGATGCACTTGGCCAAAAAGGGCGTATGCGTTTTTTCCTGAATATATTCAGGAAAAAATGCATACGCCCTTTCTGGCCAACCAAGCAAGCTTGCAAAGGAAATCTGCACTACAATGAAGTCTCACTTCCCCCCAGTTAAAAGGGCCATCTGAAAAAAGTGTAAAATCCAGAAAGGCAGGACAGGCCATGGAGAACTGGGAGCCTTGTTATGCTGTTGGCCGGATGTAAATTGCCAACAGCCACTCGGGAGAAGTGTATGGTGTTTCCTGAAACATCTAAAAAACAAAGCAACAGAGCCTGGGGCACTTCCACTTATGGTCCTATAGCTTAGGGAAATTAAAATCAAAAAGACACAGCCACCCCAAAGTTTGGGACGGCTCGTTTACGGTACAAGTTCAATATCGCAGAAAGCGCAAAATGGATAAAGAAGTTGTGGTACTTACGTACAATGCAATATCACTCAGCAATGACATCTATGTCATCAGGCCCGTAGCAGCATAATGAGTGGATTCAAGTATGATGCTTCTAACTGAAATAAGTCACACAGAAAAAGAAACATCATAAGATATCACTAATACACGGAATGTAAACTTGGCTACACAAGAACTGGATTACAAAACAAAACAGCGTCTCAAATTTAGAAAACCAACTTATGCTTGCTTAAGGGGAAAGGTGAGTTGGGGTGCTGCATAAAACCAGAGATTGAAATGAGCACAGATAAAGTTCCTTAAGCCAAATATGGAATAGACAAGCGCTACTCCTGCTTAACGAAATGGACTCAACACCCCATATAAAACGCCTAAGAATGTACCCGAGTAGTAAGTACCTTAACACCTATGGATTGCTATGTCTCCGAAAGAGAATCAAGCGTGTGTACACTGGCATAAACGCAGCAGTGATACGATTGGAGAGGTTCGGTGAGCAAATGAAGACCCTTTGAATTCATATT
This sequence comes from Lagenorhynchus albirostris, assembly GCF_949774975.1. NCBI lineage: Eukaryota > Metazoa > Chordata > Mammalia > Artiodactyla > Delphinidae > Lagenorhynchus > Lagenorhynchus albirostris. Next base: position 12,292 of record NW_026783309.1, on the reverse strand, counting down.
GCATGGTACCCATTCCACGGGTCTCAACTCTCCAGCTTTAAGGGATTCTTCCTTCAGCTAAACCATGCATGTGGAACCCAGAGTATGATCAAACGTGTGCTCGGGAGACGTGTTCAAATATGTCTCCATTCTCATCCCCTGGCACTCGGGTGCAACATTCCAGACGCTTTACTAACACTCTCCCGACTTGGAGAGTCAGTGCCTTTAACCTCCTGTTTGGCCCAGTTTGCAATTTCTGCGGAAGATGAACAGGAATAGGGAGAACCAATGAGAGACTAGTTGGAGGTGTCTGGACGGGCAAATTTAACTCTCATTTCCCACCAGGAAGGGAATTAACCAAAAGCTCAGCGTGCCATGCCGGAACCAGATTAGGGCCTGAAGCAATCCTGCGGTGTTGCAGCCAGCTCACAAGAAAGCGAGTTGAAGAAAGGAGCTCAGGGGCACTGTAATTCACAAACCTGCAGAGTTATAAATGACAGCTATCGTCCAAAAATATACTGAAGTAAGGCTGCCAAGAGGACTTGAAAGTGGGGCAGAATTGCAGGAAACCGATTTCAGGAGGTAGACTGGAATTGCATTTAAAGCATAGGAAAAGAGGCAGAACGTCCACAATGATGCACTTGGCCAAAAAGGGCGTATGCGTTTTTTCCTGAATATCTTCAGGAAAAAATGCATACGCCCTTTCTGGCCAACCAAGCAAGCTTGCAAAGGAAATCTGCACTACAATGAAGTCTCACTTCCCCCCGGTCAAAAGGGCCATCTGAAAAAAGTGTAAAACACAGAAAGGCAGGACAGGCCATGGAGAACTGGGAGCCTTGTTATGCTGATGGGCGGGATGTAAATTGCCAACAGCCACTCGGGAGAAGTGTATGGTGTTTCCTGAAACATCTAAAAAACAAAGCAACAGAGCCTGGGGCACTTCCACTTATGGTCCTATAGCTTAGGGAAATTAAAATCAAAAAGACACAGCCACCCCAAAGTTTGGGACGGCTCGTTTACGGTACAAGTTCAATATCGCAGAAAGCGCAAAATGGATAAAGAAGTTGTGGTACTTAGGTACAATGCAATATCACTCAGCAATGACATCTATGTCATCAGGCCCGTAGCAGCATAATGAGTGGATTCAGGTATGATACTTCTAACTGAAATAAGTCACACAGAAAAAGAAACATCATAAGATATCACTAATACACGGAATGTAAACTTGGCTACACAGGAACTGGATTACAAACAGAACAGGGTCTCAAATTTAGAAAACCAACTTATGCTTGCTTAAGGGGAAAGGTGAGTTGGGGTGCTGCCTAAAACCAGAGATTGAAATGAGCACAGATAAAGTTCCTTAAGCCAAATATGGAATAGACAAGAGCTACTCCTTGCTCAACGAAATGGACTCAACACCCCATATTAAACGCCTAAGAATGTACCTGACTAGTAAGTATCTTAAAACCTATGGATTGCTATGTCTCCGAAAGAGAATCAAGCGTGTGTACACTGGCATAAACGCAGCAGTGATAGGATTAGAGAGGTTCGGTGAGCAAATGAAGACCCTTTGAAGTCATATTGCATGGTACCCATTCCATGGGTCTCAACTCTCCAGCTTTAAGGGATTCTTCCTTCAGCTAAACCATGCATGTGGAACCCAGAGTATGATCAAACGTGTGCTCGGGAGACGTGTTCAAATATGTCTCCATTCTCGTCCCCTGGCACTCGGGTGCAACATTCCAGACGCTTTACTAACACTCTCCCGACTTGGAGAGTCAGTGCCTTTAACTTCCTATTTGGCCCAGTTTGCAATTACTGCGGAAGATGAACAGGAATAGGGAGAACCAATGAGAGACTAGCTGGAGGTGTCTGGACGGGCAAATTTAACTCTCATTTCCCACCAGGAAGAGGAATTAACCAAAGGCTCAGCGTGCTGTGTCGGAACCAGATTAGGGCCTAAAGCAATCCTGCGGTGTTGCGGCCAGCTCACAAGAAAGCGACTTGAAGAAAGGAGCTCAGGGGCACTGTAATTCACAAACCTGCAGAGTTATAAATGACAGCTATCGTCCAAAAGTATACTGAAGTAAGGCTGCCAAGAGGACTTGAAAGCGGGACAGAATTGCAGGAAACCGATTTCAGGAGGTAGACTGGAATTGCATTTAAAGCATAGGAAAAGAGGCAGAACGTCCACAATGATGCACTTGGCCAAAAAGGGCGTATGCGTTTTTTCCTGAATATATTCAGGAAAAAATGCATACGCCCTTTTTGGCCAACCAAGCAAGCTTGCAAAGGAAATCTGCACTACAATGAAGTCTCACTTCCCCCCGATCAAAAGGGCCATCTGAAAAAAGTGTAAAATCCAGAAAGGCAGGACAGGCCATGGAGAACTGGGAGCCTTGTTATGCTGATGGGCGGGATGTAAATTGCCAACAGCCACTCGGGAGAAGTGTATGGTGTTTCCAGAAACATCTAGAAAACAAAGCAACAGAGCCTGGGGCACTTCCACTTATGGTCCTTTAGCATAGGGAAATTAAAATCAAAAAGACACAGCCACCCCAAAGTTTGGGACGGCTCTGTTAACAAGAAATTCGTTTACGGTACAAGTTCAATATCACAGAAAGTGAAAAATGGATAAAGAAGTTGTGGTACTTATGTACAATGCAATATCACTCAGCAATGACATCTATGTCATCAGGCCCGTAGCAGCATAATGAGTGGATTCAGGTATGATGATTTTAACTGAAATAAGTCACACAGAAAAAGAAACATCATAAGATATCACTAATACGCGGAATGTAACCTTGGCTACACAGGAACTGAATTACAAAACGGAACAGGGTCTCAAATTTAGAAAACCAACTTATGCTTGCTTAAGGGGAAAGGTGAGTTGGGGTGCTGCATAAAACCAGAGATTGAAATGAGCACAGATAAAGTTCCTTAAGCCAAATATGGAATAGACAAGAGCTACTCCTTGCTCAACGAAATGGACTCAACACCCCATATTAAACGCCTAAGAATGTACCTGACTAGTAAGTATCTTAAAACCTATGGACTGCTATGTCTCCGAAAGAGAATCAAGCGTGTGTACACTGGCATAAACGCAGCAGTGATAGGATTGGAGAGGTTCGGTGAGCAAATGAAGACCCTTTGAAGGCATATTGCACGGTACCCATTCCACGGGTCTCAACTCTCCAGGTTTAAGGGATTCTTCCTTCAGCTAAACCATGCATGTGGAACCCAGAGTATGATCAAACGTGTGATCGGGAGACGTGTTCAAATATGTCTCCGTTCTCGTCCCCTGGTACTCGGGTGCAACATTTCAGACGCTTTACTAACACTCTCCCGACTTGGAGAGTCAGTGCCTTTAACCTCCTGTTTGGCCCAGTTTGCAATTTCTGCGGAAGATGAACAGGAATAGGGAGAACCAATGAGAGACTTGCTGGAGGTGTCTGGACGGGCAAATTTAACTCTCATTTCCCACCAGGAAGAGGAATTAACCAAAGGCTCAGCGTGCCGTGCCGGAACCAGCTTAGGGCCTGAAGCAATCCGGCGGTGTTGCGGCCAGCTCACAAGAAATTGACTTGAAGAAAGGAGCTCAGGGGCACTGTAATTCACAAACCTGCAGAGTTATAAATGACAACTATCGTCCAAAAATATACTGAAGTCAGGCTGCCAGGAGGACTTGAAAGTGGGGCAGAATTGCATGAAACCGATTTCAGTGGTAAGCTGGAATTGCATTTAAAGCATAGGAAAAGAAGCAGGACGTCCACAATGATGCACTTGGCCAAAAAGGGCGTATGCGTTTTTTCATGAATATATTCAGGAAAAAACGCATACGCCCTTTTTGGCCAACCAAGGAAGCTTGCAAAGGAAATCTGCACTACAATGAAGTCTCACTTCCCCCCGGTCAAAAGGGCCATCTGAAAAAAGTGTAAAATCCAGAAAGGCAGGACAGGCCATGGAGAACTGGGAGCCTTGTTATGCTGATGGGCGGGATGTAAATTGCCAACAGCCACTCCGGAGAAGTGTATGGTGTTTCCTGAAACATCTAAAAAACAAAGCAACAGAGCCTGGGGCACTTCCACTTATGGTCCTATAGCTTAGAGAAATTAAAATCAAAAAGACACAGCCACCCCAAAGTTTGGGACGGCTCTGTTTACTAGAACCTCGTTTACGGTACAAGTTCAATATCACAGAAAGTGAAAAATGGATAAAGAAGTTGTGGTACTTACGTACAATGCAATATCACTCAGCAATGACATCTATGTCATCAGGCCCGTAGCAGCATAATGAGTGGATTCAGGTATGATGCTTCTAACTGAAATAAGTCACACAGAAAAAGAAACATCATAAGATATCACTAATACACGGAATGTAAACTTGGCTACAAAGGAACTGGATTACAAAACAGAACAGGGTCTCAAATTTAGAAAACCAACTTATGCTTGCTTAAGGGGAAAGGTGAGTTGGGGTGCTGCATAAAACCAGAGATTGAAATGAGCACAGATAAAGTTCCTTAAGCCAAATATGGAATAGACAAGAGCTACTCCTTGCTCAACGAAATGGACTCAACACCCCATATTAAACGCCTAAGAATGTACCTGACTAGTAAGTATCTTAAAACCTATGGATTGCTATGTCTCCGAAAGAGAATCAAGCGTGTGTACACTGACATAAACGCAGCAGTGATAGGATTGGAGAGGTTCCATGAGCAAATGAAGACGCTTTGCAGTCATATTGCATGGTACCCATTCCACGGGTCTCAACTCTCCAGATTTAGGGATTCTTCCTTCAGCTAAACCATGCATGTGGAACCCAGAGTATGATCAAACGTGTGATCGGGAGACGTGTTCAAATATGTCTCCTTTCTCGTCCCCTGGTACTCGGGTAAACATTCCAGACGCTTTACTAACACTCTAACCATTTGGAGAGTCAGTGCCTTTAACCTCCTTTTTGGCCCAGTTTGCAATTTCTGTGTAAGATGAACAGGAATAGGGAGAACCCATGAGAGATAGCTGGAGGTGTCTGGATGGGGGAATTTAACTCTCATTTCCCACCAGGAAGAGGAATTAACCAAAGGGTCCGTGTGCCGTGCTGGAACCACACAAGGGCCTGAAGCAATCCTGCAGTGTTGCGGACAGCTCACAAGAAAGCGAGTAGAAGAAAGGAGCTCAGGGGCTCTGTAATTCACAAACTTGTAGAGTTATAAATGACAGCTATTGTCCAAAAATATATTGAAGTAAGGCTGCCAAGAGGACTTGAAAGTGGGGCAGAATTGCAGGAAACCGATTTCAGGAGGTAGATTGGAATTGCATGTAAAGCATAGGAAAAGAGGCAGAACGTCCACAATGATGCACTTGGCCAAAAAGGGCGTATGCGTTTTTTCCTGAATATATTCAGGAAAAAACGCATACGCCCTTTTTGGCCAACCAAGAAAGCTTGCAAAGGAAATCTGCACTACAATGAAGTTTGACTGCCCACCGGTCAAAAGGGCCATCTGAAAAAAGTGTAAAATCCAGAAAGGCAGGACAGGCCATGGAGAACTGGGAGCCTTGTCATGCTGATGGGCGGGATGTAAATTGCCAACAGCCACTCGGGAGAAGTGTATGGTGTTTCCTGAAACATCTAGAAAACAAAGCAACCGAGCCTAGGGCACTTCCACTTATGGTCCTATAGCTTAGGGAAATTAAAATCAAAAAGACACAGCCACCCCAAAGTTTGGGACGGCTCTGTTTACAGGAACCTCGTTTACGGTACAAGTTCAATATCACAGAAAGTGAAAAATGGATAAAAAAGTTGTGGTACTTACGTACAATGCAATATCACTCAGCAATGAAATCTATGTCATCAGGCCCGTAGCAGCATAATGAGTGGATTCAGGTATGATGATTCTAAGTGAAATAAGTAACACAGGAAAAGAAACATCATAAGATATCACTACTACACGGAATGTAAACTTGGCTACACAGGAACTGAATTACAAAACAGAACAGGGTCTCAAATGTAGAAAACCAACTTATGCTTGCTTAAGGGGAAAGGTGAGTTGGGGTGCTGCATAAAACCAGAGATTGAAATTAGCACAGATACCGTTCCATAAGCCAAATATGTAATAGACAAGAGCTCTTCCTTGCTCAATGAAGTGGACTCAACACCCCATATTAAACGCCTAAAAATATACCTGACTAGTAAGAACCTTAAAACCTATGGATTTATATGTCTCCGAAAGAGAATCAAGCGTGTGGACAGCGGCATAAACGCAGCAGTGATAGGATTGGTGAGGTTCGGTGAGCAAATGCGGACTCTTTGAAGTCATATTGCATGGTACCCATTCCATGGGTCTCAACTCTCCAGGTTTAAGTATTCTTCCTTCAGCTAAAACATGCATGTGGAACCCAGAGTATGATCCACCGTGTGATCGGGAAACGTGTTCAAATGTGTCTCAGTTTTCGTCCCCTGGTACTCGGGTGCAACATTCCAGACGCTTTACTAACACTCTCCCCAGTTGGAGAGTCAGTGCCTTTAACCTCCTGTTTGGCCCAGTTGGCAATTTCTGCGTAATATGAACAGGAATAGGGAGAACCCATGAGAGACTAGCTGGAGGTGTCTGGACGGGGGAATTTAACTCTCATTTCCCGCCAGGAAGAGGAATTAACCAAAGGGTCCGTGTGCCGTGCTGGAACCACACAAGGGCCTGAAGCAATCCTGCTGTGTTGCGGCCAGCTCACAAGAAAGCGAGTAGAAGAAAGGAGCTCAGGGGCTCTGTAATTCACAAATCTGCCGAGTTATAAATGACAGCTATCGTCCAAAATTATATGGAAGTAAGGTTGCCAAGAAGACTTGAAAGCAGGGCAGAATTGCAGGAAACCGATTTCAGGAGGTAGACTGGAATTGCATGTAAAGCATAGGAAAAGAGGCAGAACGTCCACAATGATGCACTTGGCCAGAAAGTGCGTATGGGTTTTTCCTGAATATATTCAGGAAAAAACGCATACGCCCTTTTTGGCCAACCAAGCAAGCTTGCAAAGGAAATCTGCACTACAATGAAGTCTCACTTCCCCCCGGTCAAAAGGGCCATCTGAAAAAAGTGTAAAATCCAGAAAGGCAGGACAGGCCATGGAGAACTGGGAGCCTTGTTATGCTGATTGCCGGGATGTAAATTGCCAACAGCCACTCTGGAGAAGTGTATGGTGTTTCCTGAAACATCTGAAAAACAAAGCAACAGAGCCTAGGGCACTTCCACTTATGGTCCTATAGCTTAGGGAAATTAAAATCAAATAGACACTGCCACCCCAATGTTTGGGACGGCTCTGTTTACAAGAACCTCGTTTATGGTACAAGTTCAATATCGCAGAAAGCGAAAAATGGATAAAGAAGTTGTGGTACTTACGTACAATGCAATATCACTCAGCAATGAAATCTATGTCATCAGGTCCGTAGCAGCATAATGAGTGGATTCAGGTACGATGATTCTAAGTGAAATAAGTCACACAGGAAAAGAAATATCATAAGATATCACTATTACACGGAATGTAAACTTGGCTATACAGGAACAGAATTACAAAACAGAACAGGGTCGCAAATGTAGAAAACCAACTTATGCTTGCTTAAGGGGAAAGGTGAGTTGGGGTGCTGCATAAAACCAGAGATTGAAGTTAGCACAGACACCTTTCCATAAGCCAAATATGTAATAGACAAGAGCTACTCCTTGCTCAACGAAGTGGACTCAACACTCCATATTAATCGCCTAAGAATATACCTGACTAATAAGAATCTTAAAACCTATGGATTTATATGTCTCCGAAAGAGAATCAAGCGTGTGTACAGTGGCACAAATGCAGCAGTGATAGGATTGGTGAGGTTCAGTGAGCAAATGCAGACCCTTTGAAGTCATATTGCATGGTACCCATTCCACGGGTCTCAACTCTCCAGGTTTAAGGGATTCTTCCTTCAGATGAAACATGCATGTGGAACCCAGAGTATGATCCACCATGTGATCGGGAAACGTGTTCAAATGTGTCTCAGTTTTCGTCCCCTGGTACTCGGTTGCAACATTCCAGACGCTTTACTAACACTCTCCCCACTTGGAGAGTCAGTGCCTTTAACCTCCTGTTTGGCCCAGTTGGCTACTTCTGCGGAAAATGAACAATTATTGGGAGAACCAATGAGAGATAGCTGGAGGTGTCTGGATGGGGGAATTTAACTCTCATTTCCCACCAGGAAGAGGAATTAACCAAAGGGTCCGTGTGCCGTGTTGGAACCACACAAGGGCCTGAAGCAATCCTGCGGTGTTGCGGCCAGCTCACAAGAAAGCGAGTTGAAGAAAGGAGCTCAGGGGCACTGTTGCAGAGTTATAAATGACAGCTATCGTCCAAAAATATACTGAAGTAAGGATGCCAAGAGGACTTGAAAGCGGGGCAGAATTGCAGGAAACCGATTTCAGGAGGTAGACTGGAATTACATGTAAAGCATAGGAAAAGAGGCAGAACGTCCACAATGATGCACTTGGCCAAAAAGGGCGTATGCGTTTTTTCCTGAATATATTCAGGATAAAACGCATACGCCCATTTTGGCCAACCAAGCAAGCTTGCAAAGGAAATCTGCACTACAATGAAGTCTCACTGCCCCCCGGTCAAAAGGGCCATCTGAAAAAAGTGTAAACTTCAGAAAGGCAGGACAGGCCATGGAGAACTGGGAGCCTTGTTATGCTGATGTGCGGGACGTAAATTGCCAACAGCCACTCTGGAGAAGTGTATGGTGTTTCCTGAAACATCTAAAAAACAAGCAACAGAGCGTAGGGCACTTCCATTTATGGTCCTATAGCTTAGGGAAATTAAGATCAAAAAGACACAGCCACCCCAAAGTTAGGGACGGCTCTGTTTACAAGAACCTCGTTTACGGTACAAGTTCAATATCGCAGAAAGCGAAAAATGGATAAGGAAGTTGTAGTACTTACGTACAATGCAATATCACTCAGCAATGAAATCCATGTCATAGGCCCGTAGCAGCATAAAGAGTGGATTCAGGTACGATGATTCTAAGTGAAATAAGTCACACAGAAAAAGAAACATCATAAGATATCACTACTACAGGGAATGTAAACTTGGCTACACAGGAACTGAATTACAAAACAGAACAGGGTCTCAAATGTAGAAAACCAACTTATGCTTGCTTAAGGGGAAAGGTGAGTTGGGGTGCTGCATAAAACCAGAGATTGAAATTAGCACAGATACCGTTCCATAAGCCAAATATGTAATAGACTAGAGCTACTCCTTGCTCAACGAAGAGGACACAACACCCCATATTAAACGGCTAAGAATATACCTGACTAGTAAGAATCTTAAAACCTATGGATTTATATGTCTCCGAAAGAGAATCAAGCGTGTGTACAGCTGCAAAAACGCAGCAGTGATATGATTGGGGAGGTTCGGTGAGCAAATGCAGACCCTTTGAAGTCATATTACGTCATACCCATTTCATGGGTCTCAACTCTCCACGTTTAAGGGATTCTTCCTTCAGCTAAAACATGCATGTGGAACCCAGAGTATGATCCACCCTAACCCTACCCTGAAGCCTTACCCTAACCCCTCCCCTAATCCTAACCCATATGCTAAAACTAACCCGTGCCTTCACACGTACACTCCCCCTAAACCATTCTCGTACCCTCACCTGGACCCTAAACTGTCCCCGTCCCCTGACCCCAACCCTAGCCCTAACACTAACCCTAACCCTTCCCCGAAGCCTTCCCCTAATCCTAAGCCGTACGCTAACACTAACCCATGCCCTCACACGTATGCTCCCCCTAAACCGTTGTCGTACTCTCACCTGGACCCTAAACCGTCCCCGTCCCCTAACCCTAACCCTAGCCCGAACCCTAAACCTAACCCTTCCCCGAAGCCTTCCCCTCACCCGTCCCCTACTCCTAACCCGTACGCTTACACTAAACTGTACCTTCACACATACGCTCCCCCTAAACCATTGTCATACACTCACCTGGAGCCTAAACCATCCCCGTCCCCTAACCCTAACCCTAGCCCGAACCCAAACCCTAACCATTCCCCGAAGCCTTCCCCTCACCCGTTCCCTAATCCTAACCAGTACGCTAACACTAACCATGCCCTTACACATACACTCCCCCTAAACCGTTGTCGTACCCTCACCTGGACCCTAAATGGTCCTCATCCCCTAACCCTAGCGCGAACCCTAACACTAACCGTTCCCCGAAGCCTTCTCCTCACCCTCCCCAAATCCTAACCCGTACGCTAACAGTAACCCGTGCCCTCACATGTACGCTCCCCCTAAACCGTTGTCGTACCCTCACCTGGACCCTAAACCGTCCCCATCTCCTAACCCTAACCCTAGCCCGGACCCTAACCCTAACCCTTCCCCGAAGCCTTCCCCTCACCCGTCCCCTAATCCTAAACCGTACGATATCACTAACCCATGCCCTCACACGTACACTCCCCCTAAATTGTTGTCGTACCCTTACCTGTACCCTAAACCGTCCCCATACCCTAACCCTAACCATAGCCCGGATCCTAACCCTAACACTTCCCCGAAGCCTTCCCCTCACCCGTCCACTAATCCTAAACCATACGCTAACAATAAACCGTGTCCTCACACGTACGCTCCCCCTAAAGCGTTGTCGTCCCCTCACCTGGACCGTAAACCGTCCCCGTCCCCTAACCATAACCCTAGCTCGAACCCTAAACCTAACACTTCCACGAAGCCTTCCCCTCTACCGTCCCCTAATCCTAACCCGTACGCTAACACTAACCCGTGCCCTGACACGTACGCTCCCCCTAAACCGTGGTCGTACCCTCACCTGGACCCTAAACCGTGCCCATCCCCTAACCCTAATCCTAGCCCGAAACCTAACCCTAATACTTCCCCGAAGCCTTTCCCTCACCCGTCCCCATATCCTAACCCGTACGCTAACAGTAACCCGTGCCCTCACACGTACGCTCCCCCTAAACCGTTGTCGTACCGTCTGCTGGACCCTAAACCGTCCCCGTCCACTAAACCTAAGCCTAGCCAGAACCCTAAACTTAACCCTTCGCCGAAGCCTTCCCCTCACCCGTCCCCTAATCCTAAACCGTACGCTAACACTAATCCATGCCCTCACACGTACACTCACCCTAAAGTGTTGTCGTACCCTCACCTGGACCCTAAACCGTTCCCGTCCCCTAACCTTAACCCTAGTCCGAACCCTAACCCTAACACTTCCCTGAAGCCTTCCCCTCACCCGTCCCCTAATTTTAACCCGTACACTAACAGTAACCCATGCCCTCACACGTACGCTCCCCCTAAACCGTTGTCCTACCCTCACCTGGACCCTAAACTGTCCCCGTCACCTAACCCTAACCCTAGCACGAACCCTAACCCTAACCCTTCCCTGAAGCCTTCCCCTCACCGGTCCCCTAATCCTAACCCGTACGCTAACTCTAACCCGCGCCCTCACACGTACGCTCCCCCTAAACCGTTGTCGTACCCTCACCTGGACCCTAAACCGTCCCCGTCCCCTAACACTAACTCTAGCCCTGACCCTAACCCTAACCCTTCCCCGAAGCCTTCCCCTCACCCGTCCCTTAATCCTAACCCATACGCTAACACAAACCCGTGTCCTCACACGTACGCTACACCTAAACCGTTGTCGTACCCTCACCTGCACCGTAAACCGTCTCCGTCCCGTAACAAAAACCCTAGCACGAACCCTAACCCTAACCCATTCCGAAGCCTTCCCCTCATCCGTCCCCTAATGCTAACCCGTACGCTAACACTAACCCGTGCACTCACACGTACGCTCCCCCTAAACCGTTGTCGTACCCTCACCTGGACCCTAAATCGTCCCCATCCCCTAACCCTAGCCCGAACCCTAACCCTAACCCTTCCCGAAGCCTTCCCCTCACCCGTCCCCTAATCCTAACCCGTATGCTAACAGTAACCCATGCCCTCACACGTACGCTACCCCTAAACCGTTGTCCTATACTCACCTGGACCCTAAACCATCCCCGTCCGCTAACCCTAACCCTAGCCCGAACCCTAAACCTAACACTTCCCCGAAGCATTCCCCTCACCCGTCCTCTAATCCAAACCCGTACGCTAACACTAACACATGCCCTCACATGTATGCTCCCCCTAAACCGTTGTCGTACCCTCACCTGGACCCTAAACCATCCCCGTTCCCTAACCCTAACCCTAGCCCGAACCCTAACCCTAACACTTCCCGAAGCCTTCCCCTCACCCGTCCTCAAATCCTAACCCGTACGCTAACAGTAACCCACGCCCTCACACGTACGCTCCCCTTAAACCG